>NW_020655550.1:211503-216788 GCF_003589595.1 Hyposmocoma kahamanoa | reverse complement strand
CCCCCCCCCCGCACGATCATGGCATCCCCTCATGAGCCTTACCAAAGCGTTAGCGTTTTTTTTCTATGACTTAATAAAAATTTTGAATTAAAGGCGACCTATAAAGCAACAATATCAGCAATCAAATCTATATTATTGAAACTTGAAGTTTATCACATATTTCACATGAAATATAACAAAATATGAACTTATTATTAATTATTAATTAACGCAAAATACTAACTTTTCGAGATCTTTTCCGTCGATTCGTCGTCAAAATAATCAAAGGGTGGGTGACAAGTTCCAGTCGTAGGGCGAGATGGGCACCTACCACAATTGATCCCCATCATCATATAACATTTGCCTCCACTTCCTTGATCTATGTGATGACGGTGCGTCAGTCGAACGACTTTGCCTTTCTGATCGTGACCGTTCTCGAACAGAAGTATGGCTTCGAATAGATGATGATCGACCACGACTTTGATGAGCATCACGGGTACTTGAACGGATACTGTTAGAAGGTACACCAAGACTGGATGATTGAAGTAACTGTGGAGAATTCGGATTCCTCTGAAAAACGACTGGTCTGAAGCCTGAAGCGAGGAGACGCGCGGGGCATGTGAATTGCCCTTTAAGTTGGAAGCTATGTCCGGACATTGTCGCAGGACTGGCATCTCCGGCACTAGTAAGCCCGGAGAGCTAGTAAAGGATAAGCTAGATATCCTTCGGTTCCTCCAGCAGCTTATGTTATTGGGAACTGGAGAGACGTCGTTTTTCGGCGTAGGGAAGTGAAGCTCCACCACCAATGAGGACATTTGGTAGTGGACTCTGAGTCGACGGCTTAGCGGCGGCAACCGCTAGATGTGCAAAGCGCAACGGGAAGTGAGCGTGCCTACAGCTCCTGTACCTATCTGGAAAATAGGAAGGGCACTGTACGTGCACCCGGGGCGGCTCACCCGAGGCACTAGCCTCTCGAAGAACCGGAAGTCAAGTGACAGAGGTCTGTAACAACCCTGTATGCTGGCTGATCTGGGGTCAGAACCTGAACTTAGAAAGTTCCTGTACGCACATAGGTTATAGTGCCCTTCTCGTACCCTCAGGGGCGGTAGGGAGGGTCACTATAATCAAAATTAACGTAGAAGGATATGGGGTTGGTCTGGGCTGGTGAGAGTTTCTGCTGATCGACTTTCTGGATACAGATACGACTTGATTAGATATACGGTAGCGAATAGTCAACCTCCTACCACAACTGCGTTTACTACCACGACGACTGCTCGGAGACGATATGAGAGCATTAAATCCAGGTTTAATTAGATTTCTTCTGAGTTGATAGAGGAGCTACACAGTGAAGAGTCACTATCACTTTATATCCACGTGACAGTGAAGAGTCACTATCACTTTCTGTCTTCTGTTCTCAATGTTCAAGGTCAGATTCACCTAACTCCGATTTGTCGACGATTCCGATGATTTGTGCAACCAAATCGCATGTTAACGTCACTAAAAACAAAAAAAAATAAGTAAAAAAAAAAAAGCTAATTTAGTCATTTCCATCCGTCAGGTGGAAGCACGATCGTGTTTTATGACTTTATACCTGAATAAAAACCAAATTTTCAATTCACTGCTTAACTATTTTTTATGTAAAATATAATATGTACCTAATAAGAAAATACACCATTAGGTCATAAAACACGAAATGATGAAATTTTTAAAAATCTTGCTTTTCGACCTGACGTTCCATGCGGCGTGTGCCTCACTTGTCGCTCTCGGCACCGGTGTGTAACCCTAGAACACGGCCGCACTGCTTTAACAGCGAATGTTGATCGAACGCACAAACGATCGGTGTTGATCCGACGCGGTAAAGTTGAATACTTTTATACCCAAATTTTTTCAAAGTTTAACGCACGATCGTATCATTCTGTGCTGTAAGGGGTATGTAGTTCAGCATCTATAGCACACTTTTAACACCAATAACTGATCTAGCTATTAATCTAACATCCAGACAAAATCGTATCATCGGTATAATAAGCCACATGATCACATGTGGCGTATTATACCAAGGATACGATTGTAGTACGTAAGTCAAATTTAAAAAAATAGTAACATTAAGGGCCGTATTCCACAACTCTACTCAATGCTCAAGTCAGGTCTTGAGTATGATTTCTAGTGCTTGAAAGTGACGCGACCCTAAGTGACGGGATGAACAAGTCGTGTGCCTGATGGTATAAGCTATACGC
Organism: Hyposmocoma kahamanoa; assembly: GCF_003589595.1. NCBI lineage: Eukaryota > Metazoa > Arthropoda > Insecta > Lepidoptera > Cosmopterigidae > Hyposmocoma > Hyposmocoma kahamanoa. The sequence goes on along the minus strand of NW_020655550.1, from coordinate 214,575 downwards.
CTGTTCATAACAGTTGCAGTGCCACTCAGAGCTTTAAGTCGCAAAGATCTGAGGGGTACTGCCACTGCGCCCGTCACCCGGAGATTTATATTGACAAGTCCCATGTGCCTGTAATTTCACCTGCACCCTTACCCACCAAACCGGAACACAGTAATGCTGACATTACTGATTGGCGGCAGAAATAGGTCAGGTGGCAGTACTTCTCATTCTCCAGAATGTTTAAAACAATAAAGAGAAAATAAAATAATTTCTTGTATAAATAAATTGTAATTTAGAATGTTTTGTTAATTTTTATTATTCCGTACCTACCGAAATAAGAAAGCACAATGTTAGGTCATAGTGGTTTGTTTGTCAGATATACTACGCAATGGCGACGTAACAGTCGTACAAAAATTCTAAATTTAATCTAAGCATTGGATGCGACCGCGAAGCGACAAATAGGTACAGCCACATTGGTATATTATGTGGCTGCGACGAAACTTTACACAAACTCTTCGTAGTTATACACATACAGGTACCTAGTACACGAAATTCGAAAAGATACAGTAACTAGTACACGTGGTAAGTACTGATACAGTGCGTTACAAATTTGAAAAACAAAAAGAACCCTTCTCAAATGTCTATTGTGGTTTTTTTTATAATGATTTACGTACGGCTTTTAGTAAAATAAATAAAAAGTAAACACTCAGTACATACGTATTTATTTAATTCATAAAAAATATATCAAAAAACCTACGATATAAATTCTAATTGATAATATAGTCGCAGTAGAGCTCTTTGTGAAGAAGTTCGTCCAGGGCAGTACTGCCACCTTACCTATTTTTGCCACCAAGCAGTAATGTCAGCATTAATGTGTTCTGGTTTTGAAGGTAAGGGTGCTGGTGAAATTACAGACACATGCGTCTTGTACGTCTCAGAGTGACGGGCGCACTGGTAGTGCCCCTCAGATCTTTGCGAATTAAAGCTCTGAGTGGCCCAGCAACTATTATGGACAGGGGTGTAGTTTGCCATCAGGCTCACGACTTGTCCGTCCCGTCACTTAATATTACATTATATACATATTGCTGCATAAACCATAAAATATAACGTTAAAAACTAATTGTATAGGTAATTTTTTTAACTTCTACTTTTATATCGAGACGAATCTTCTCGTTTTAGACGCCAGCAATATTCACCAACTTTGCTACTTTCTAACGACCTTCATACCATTATTTAAGCCTTATTACATCCTGACGAAACCTCTTTCTCTGTTCATTACTAAGGGCTTTTAAGATTCGTAGAGTCTATACACATAACAATAATAGATTGGGTGAATTTTTGCATTCCCGATGACCACTTTCTTTTTATATTTATCATTAAATAAATATTACATAAATACTAATATTAAAGAAACGGAGTTATTTTCACTAGCTTGTACGCAAATTTGTAAAAATAACTCTGTTTATTAGAAGTTAATGAAGATAGTTAAAAATGGTATCGACAGCTACCTTAAGAAGTAGACGTGACCGGAACATAAGATATGTACACATATAATATAAGCAACTATTTGTTTTACAGATACTGATTTCGTGTCACCCAGGGGAATTAATATCGATTTTTTAGAACGTTGTCTTATACATGATATTGAAAATACGGAACATTTGTAATTTTGTAGTCTTTGTTTGACTGTAAAGAGTCAATGGTGATCGCAGTTATATAATTATATCGTTATTGTTCTCTAAATTGGCTTGCATCGATTTAAATGTAAACTCTTACTGCCAAAGGAAATTGCACTGAAGTATTTATACTGACTTCGCAAACACTTCGTTGATGGACACAGTTCACACAGTATTAAAATATTATGACGCTGTTTCGCTACAGAGATCTGCCAGTTCATAATTGACTGAATTGCATTGGATTATGGCATTTCAATTTAATAATACGTGAATATAATACACAAATAGCCTTATCTGCAGTTTTTGTTTTATTCATTGGTTTTCATTATTATTTATTATGTTTTTCGTTTGTTCCAACAGAGACATTCCAACCTAATGCTTACATAACTGGACAACGTCTCAAGAAAGGAATAAGAAGCATTTGTGCATTCATTTGAAATAAATAATAAAAATTATAGTAACAAGTGCCCTACGACATTTCTAATGTTAATTCTAACTTAACGACAGCCGGTTATTGAAATCGGTAAAACGTTTAGATTGCAGAAGGTGGATGACACGAAAGCATACTCGTACGTGTACTGTACCGTAGTTTCACTGTACCGTATACTACTTACATTCTCTTGTGAAAAACATTACACTACGTTAACCAGGTACCAGATGTCGGACAGCCTGAATACGCATGATTAAATTCATTGCTCGTTTCCGTACTACGAGGTGAAAAGCAGAAGCCTGAATATTATTTTAAATTAAGTATCTTTTTGTATTTCGTAATATCGCGTGATACGGTTCCATTTAAGTATGCAAATTCGAAATCTTTACATTTATTGAAACCGCCTGCTGCCCGATAAGCGCTGTGATATTTTAATATTCATGAGTTTCTTTTGACACAGACAACCGAAGAGCCGGAAGAAATCTCAGTAATACCAGATTTTATGTACATAAATAAAGCTTTCATTCGGAGCCCAAGATGCGCAGTGTGTCACAATAAATAGAATACGGAAGTCGAAAATGTGACAGGATATATATGTATGATATTATTATAAACAAATTAAAAAGTTCACTTGGAGATTGTAACGATTCTAGAAGGCTCGATACTCTTCCGAATCCTCGCGCTAAAGCAGTGGTCAATGATGACAACATGATGATTAGAACGAATGCATGTGTTCGATGACTAGGGAGGCTTTGTCGCTCTCAAACGCCATAAATCACTCAAAAAATTTACTTATAGTCTGGAAATCGATTGTAGATAATTAGAAAAAAAAACACGTGGTTCACGCATTATGATAGAGTGTTGAGGCTGCTATCAGATTGACTGCATGTTTGCAGTTAATGCGTACAGTACAACTTCAACTCACAAAATCAAAAAATAATAATTTTTTAGGAAATGAAACTATTTTTCCTGATTTAAATTGCGTAT